>NC_088405.1:99892669-99912669 GCF_034236695.1 Oncorhynchus nerka
TAAACAGCTTCGAAATTTCCAGAAAAATGTCATGGCTTTATAAGCTTCTGATAGGCTAACTGACATCATTTGAGTCAATTGGAGGTGTACCTGTGGATGTATTTCAAGGCCTACCTTCAAACTCAGTGCCTCTTTGCTTGACATCATGGGAAAATCAAAAGGAATCAGCCAAGACCTCAGAAAAATAATTGTAGACCTCCACAAGTCTGATTCATCCTTGGGAGCAAATTTCCAAACGCCTGAAGTTACCACGTTCATCTGTACCAACAATAGTACACAAGTATAAACACCATGGGACCACGCAGCCGTCATACCACTCAGGAAGGAGACGCGTTCTGTCTCCTAGAGATGAATGTACTCTGGTGCAAATCAATCCCAGAACAACAGCAAAGGACCTTGTGAAGATGCTGGAGGAAACAGGTACAAAAGTATCTATATCCACAGTAAAACGAGTCCTATATCGACATAACCTGAAAGGACGCTCAACAAGGAAGAAGCCACTGCTCCAAAACCACCATAAAAAAGCCAGACTACGGTTTGCAACTGCACATGGGGACAAAGATCGTACTTTTTGGAGAAATGTCCTCTGGTCTGATGAAACAAAAATAGAACTGTTTGGCCATAATAACCATCGTTATGTTTGGAGGAAAAAGGGAGAGGCGTGCAAGCTGTAGAACACCATTCCAACCGTGAAGCACGGGGGTGGCAGCATCATGTTGTGGTGGTGCTTTGCTGCAGGAGGGACTGGTGCACTTCACAAAATAGATGGCATCATGAGGTAGGAAAATGATGTGGATATATTGAAGCAACATCAGTCAGGAAGTTAAAGCTTGGTCGCAAGTGAGTCTTCCAAATGTACAATGACCCCAAGCATACTTCCAAAGTTGGGGCAAAATGGCTTAAGGACAACAAAGTCAAGGTATTGGAGTGGCATCACAAAGCCCTGACCTCAATCCTATAGAACATTTGTGGGCAGAACTGAAAAAGCGTGTGCGAGCAAGGAGGCCTACAAACCTGACTCAGTTACACCAGCTCTGTCAGGAGGAATGGGCCAAAATTCACCCAACTTATTGTGGGAAGCTTGTGGAAGGCTAGCCGAAAAGTTTGACCCAAGTTAAACAATGTAAAGGCAATGCTACCAAATACTAATTGAGTGTATGTAAACTTCTGACCCACTGGGAATGTGATGAAAGAAATTAAGAGCTGAAATAAATCCTTCTCTCTACTATTATTCTGACATTTCACATTCTTAAAATAAAGTGGTGATCCTAACTGATCTAAGACAGGGAATTTTTTACTCGGATTAAAGTTAAGGAATTGTGAAAAACTGAGTTTAAATGTATTTGGCTAAGGTGTATGTAAACTAAGGTGTATGTAAACTAAGGTGTATGTAAACTAAGGTGTATGTAAACTAAGGTGTATGTAAACTAAGGTGTATGTAAACTAAGGTGTATGTAAACTAAGGTGTATGTAAACTAAGGTGTATGTAAACTAAGGTGTATGTAAACATCAAATGAGAATAATGATGAATGTGATGGTCCTCCTGTCTATGAAATCCATTAAACATATCGAGAGCGTTTTCTAGTGTTCACTATGTTTCGTAAGAATCACCAGTACAACAACTAGAATCTAGGCCGGGATTCAAGCCTATTGCACGTTTACAATGGTCCCTTTTAAAGGTGATGTGCCCGCATATGCAGAGATCCCATTCATTGTAAACACTTTATGTCAGCTCAATAGGAAATTACCTTTAAATGTCAATGGACTTGACTCCGGGCCTTATTCACAGAGAACACTAGTATAAGGGCTTATGAGAATAGTTCACCAGTGTATGATAAATATACATAAAATAAATACTACTTTACATGCTAAGGAAAAAGCTTTACATGCTAAGGAAAAAGCTTTAAATGCTAAGGAAAAAGCTTTAATGAAATAAGCAAAACGAATGCCATTAGACATTAGTAAACATGAAGTAAAGAAACCATTAGACATTGGTAAACATGAAGTAAAGAAACCATTAGACATTAGTAAACATGAAGTAAAGAAACCATTAGACATTGGTAAACATGAAGTAAAGAAACCATTAGACATTGGTAAACATGAAGTAAAGAAACCATTAGACATTGGTAAACATGAAGTAAAGAAACCATTAGACATTAGTAAACATGAAGTAAAGAAACCATTAGACATTGGTAAACATGAAGTAAAGAAACCATTAGACATTGGTAAACATGAAGTAAAGAAACCATTAGACATTGGTAAACATGAAGTAAAGAAACCATTAGACATTAGTAAACATGAAGTAAAGAAACCATTAGACATTGGTAAACATGAAGTAAAGAAACCATTAGACATTGGTAAACATGAAGTAAAGAAACCATTAGACATTGGTAAACATGAAGTAAAGAAACCATTAGACATTGGTAAACATGAAGTAAAGAAACCATTAGACATTGGTAAACATGAAGTAAAGAAACCATTAGACATTGGTAAACATGAAGTAAAGAAACCATTAGACATTGGTAAACATGAAGTAAAGAAACCATTAGACATTGGTAAACATGAAGTAAAGAAACCATTAGACGTTGGTAAACATGAAGTAAAGAAACCATTAGACATTGGTAAACATGAAGTAAAGAAACCATTAGACATTGGTAAACATGAAGTAAAGAAACCATTAGACATTGGTAAACATGAAGTAAAGAAACCATTAGACATTGGTAAACATGAAGTAAAGAAACCATTAAACATTAGTAAACATGAAGTAAATATGTTTTTCGTATAAAACATCGTAGTGGACGTTTAAATCTGGATTAGTATTTGCTGTAAATGTACAGTGGGGCAAAAAAGTATTTAGTCAGCCACCAATTGTGCAAATTCTGCCACTTCAAAAGATGAGAGAGGCCTGTAATTTTCATCATAGGTACACTTCAACCAACTCCAATAGGGATCCCATAGGGCTCTACAGGACTCTACAGGACTCCCATAGGGCTCTACAGGACTCCAATAGGGATCCCATAGGGCTCTACAGGACTCCAATAGGGCTCTACAGGACTCCCATAGGGATCCAATAGGGCTCTACAGGACTCCCATAGGGCTCTACAGGACTCCCATAGGGCTCTACAGGACTCCCATAGGGCTCTACAGGACTCCCATAGGGATCCCATAGGGCTCTACAGGACTCCCATAGGGCTCTACAGGACTCCCATAGGGCTCTACAGGACTCCAATAGGGCTCTACAGGACTCCCATAGGGCTCTACAGGGCTCCAAAAGGGATCCAATAGGGCTCTACAGGACTCCAATAGGGCTCTACAGGACTCCAATAGGGCTCTACAGGACTCCCATAGGGCTCTACAGGGCTCCAATAGGGCTCTACAGGACTCCTGTGCCCTGTAAATGTAACAGGGTACCATTGGGGACACATTCCTTGTCTGTGAGTGCAGTTAAAGGTTTATTTAAGCGGCTACGTGTGGTTGAATGCTGCCTTGTAGCTCACAGTAAAGGCTGTCTGAAGGACCATTCAAACCATGGTTACGACACTAGTAGCTACAACCATACCGTGTGTGTGTGTGAAGCGTTGTTCCTAGTTCAACCTACGTGTGATTACCTGCCATGAACTGAAACATAATGTCGTTTAATTCAGAACTGATGGTTGTTTCCAGTAAGGCTATTTCCAATAGCATCAATGGAGATAAGCACAGAGACACATGGAGATGTGTGTTAGGACACGGAGATGGGGTTGTGTGTGTGTGTTAGGACACAGAGGAGATGGGGTTGTGTGTGTGTGTGTTAGGACACAGAGGAGATGGGGCTGTGGGGAGAGCCCATCTGTGTGAGGACCTTGTCCAGCCATTGCAGAGGGCCGTGCAGGTGCACCTCTATCCAGCAGGGGGTGCTGGTGACGTCCTGGCGGTGGTACTCTGCACCCCAGCCCTGCACAACGGAAGTAAATACAATTATCAGTTGGGTCACATTCATTAGTGCACACTGTAGCAAAACAGCGCAAAAGGGTTTAGCAACATAAAAGGAAAATGGGTGTTTCTTGTAGGATAATCAAATCAAAAATCATCAAATCAAATTGTATTTGTCACATACACATGGTTAGCAGATGTTATTGGTCACATAGACATGGTTAGCAGATGTTATTGGTCACATAGACATGGTTAGCAGATGTTATTGGTCACATGGTTAGCAGATGTTATTGGTCACATGGTTAGCAGATGTTAATGGTCACATGGTTAGCAGATGTTATTGGTCACATGGTTAGCAGATGTTAATGGTCACATGGTTAGCAGATGTTAATGGTCACATGGTTATCAGATGTTAATGGTCACATGGTTAGCAGATGTTAATGGTCACATGGTTAGCAGATGTTAATGGTCACATGGTTAGCAGATGTTAATGGTCACATACACATGGTTAGCAGATGTTATTGGTCACATACACATGGTTAGCAGATGTTATTGGTCACATTACACATGGTTAGCAGATGTTAATGGTCACATGGTTAGCAGATGTTATTGGTCACATACACATGGTTAGCAGATGTTAATGGTCACATACACATGGTTAGCAGATGTTATTGGTCACATACACATGGTTAGCAGATGTTATTGGTCACATACACATGGTTAGCAGATGTTAATGCGAGTGTAGCGAAATGCTTGTGCTTCTAGTTCCGACAATGCAGTAATAACCAACAAGTAATCTAACTAACAATTCCAAAACTACTGTCTTATACACAATGTAAGGGGATGAAGAATATGTACATAAGGATATATGAATGAGTGATGGTACAGAGCGTCATAGGCAAGATACAGTAGATGGTATTGAGTACAGTATATACATATGAGATGAGTATGTAAACAAAGTGGCATAGTTAAAGTGGCTAGTGATACATGTATTACATAAAGATGCAGTCGATGATATAGAGTACAGTATATACGTATGCATATGAGATGAATAATGTAGGGTAAGTAACATTATATAAGGTAGCATTGTTTAAAGTGGCTAGTGATATATTTACATCATTTCCCATCAATTCCCATTATTAAAGTGGCTGGAGTTGAGTCAGTGTCAGTGTCAGTGTGTTGGCAGCGGCCACTCAATGTTAGTGGTGGCTGTTTAACAGTCTGATGGCCTTGAGATAGAAGCTGTTTTTCAGTCTCTCGGTCCCAGCTTTGATGCACCTGTACTGACCTCGCCTTCTGGATGATAGCGGGGTGAACAGGCAGTGGCTCGGGTGGTTGATGTCCTTGATGATCTTTATGGCCTTCCTGTAACATCGGGTGGTGTAGGTGTCCTGGAGGGCAGGTAGTTTGCCCCGGTGATGCGTTGTGCAGACCTCACTACCCTCTGGAGAGCCTTACGGTTGAGGCGGAGCAGTTGCCGTACCAGGCGGGGATACAGCCCGCCAGGATGCTCTCGATTGTGTATCTGTAGAAGTTTGTGAGTGCTTTTGGTGACAAGCCGAATTTCTTCAGCCTCCTGAGGTTGAAGAGGCGCTGCTGCGCCTTCTTCACGATGCTGTCTGTGTGAGTGGACCAGTTCAGTTTGTCTGTGATGTGTATGCCGAGGAACTTAAAACTTGCTACCCTCTCCACTACTGTTCCATCGATGTGGATAGGGGGGGTGTTCCCTCTGCTGTTACCTGAAGTCCACAATCATCTCCTTAGTTTTGTTGACGTTGAGTGTGAGGTTATTTTCCTGACACCACACTCCGAGGGCCCTCACCTCCTCCCAGTAGGCCGTCTCGTCGTTGTTGGTAATCAAGCCTACCACTGTTGTGTCGTCCGCAAACTTGATGATTGAGTTGGAGGCGTGCGTGGCCACGCAGTCGTGGGTGAACAGGGAGTACAGGAGAGGGCTCAGAACGCACCCTTGTGGGGCCCCAGTGTTGAGGATCAGCGGGGAGGAGATGTTGTTGCCTACCCTCACCACCTGGGGGCGGCCCAGGGTCTCAAGCTTGATGACGAGTTGGAGGGTACTATGGTGTTGAATGCCGAGCTGTAGTCGATGAACAGCATTCTCACATAGGTATTCCTCTTGTCCAGATGGGTTAGGGCAGTGTGCAGTGTGGTTGAGATTGCATCGTCTGTGGACCTATTTGGGCGGTTAGCAAATTGGAGTGGGTCTAGGGTGTCAGGTAGGGTGGAGGTGATATGGTCCTTGACTAGTCTCTCAAAGCACTTCATGATGACGGAAGTGAGTGCTACGGGGCGGTAGTCGTTTAGCTCAGTTACCTTAGCTTTCTTGGGAACAGGAACAATGGTGGCCCTCTTGAAGCATGTGGGAACAGCAGACTGGTATAGGGATTGATTGAATATGTCCGTAAACACACCGGCCAGCTGGTCTGCGCATGCTCTGAGGGCGCGGCTGGGGATGCCGTCTGGGCCTGCAGCCTTGCGAGGGTTAACACGTTTAAATGTCTTACTCACCTCGGCTGCAGTGAAGGAGAGACCGCATGTTTTCGTTGCAGGCCGTGTCAGTGGCACTGTATTGTCCTCAAAGCGGGCAAAAAAGTTATTTAGTCTGCCTGGGAGCAAGACATCCTGGTCCGTGACTGGGCTGGATTTCTTCTTGTAGTCCGTGATTGACTGTAGGCCCTGCCACATGCCTCTTGTGTCTGAGCCGTTGAATTGAGATTCTACTTTGTCTCTGTACTGACGCTTAGCTTGTTTGATAGCCTTGCGGAGGGAATAGCTGCACTGTTTGTATTCGTTCATGTTACCAGACACCTTGCCCTGATTAAAAGCAGTGGTTCGCGCTTTCAGTTTCACGCGAATGCTGCCATCAATCCACGGTTTCTGGTTAGGGAATGTTTTTATCGTTGCTATGGGAACGACATCTTCAACGCACGTTCTAATGAACTCGCACACCGAATCAGCGTATTCGTCAATGTTGTTATCTGACGCAATACGAAACATATCCCAGTCCACGTGATGGAAGCAGTCTTGGAGTGTGGAGTCAGCTTGGTCGGACCAGCGTTGGACAGACCTCAGCGTGGGAGCCTCTTGTGTAAGTTTCTGCCTGTAGGCAGGGATCAACAAAATGGAGTCGTGGTCAGCTTTTCCGAAAGGGGGGCGGGGCAGGGCCTTAAATGCGTCGCGGAAGTTAGAGTAACAATGATCCAAGGTTTTTCCACCCCTGGTTGCGCAATCGATATGCTGATAAAATTTAGGGAGTCTTGTTTTCAGATTAGCCTTGTACAAATCCCCAGCTACAATGAATGCAGCCTCCGGATAAATGGTTTCCAGTTTGCAAAGAGTTAAATAAAGTTCGTTCAGAGCCATCGATGTGTCTGCTTGGGGGGGGATATATACGGCTGTGATTATAATCGAAGAGAATTCTCTTGGTAGATAATGCGGTCTACATTTGATTGTGAGGAATTCTAAATCAGGTGAACAGAAGGATTTGAGTTCCTGTATGTTTCTTTCATCACACCATGTCTCGTTCGCCATAAGGCATACGCCCCCGCCCCTCTTCTTACCAGAAAGATGTTTATTTCTGTCGGCGCGAAGCGTGGAGAAACCCTTTGGCTGCACCGCCTCGGATAGCGTCTCTCCAGTGAGCCATGTTTCCGTGAAGCAAAGAACGTTACAGTCTCTGATGTCCCTCTGGAATGCTACCCTTGCTCGGATTTCATCAACTTTGTTGTCAAGAGACTGGACATTAGCAAGAAGAATGCTAGGGAGTGGTGCACGATGTGCCCGTCTCCGGAGTCTGACCAGAAGACCGCCTCGTTTCCCTCTTTTTCTGAGTCGTTTCCTTGGGTCGCTGCATGGAATCCATTCCGTTGACCTGTTTGTAAGGCAGAACACAGGATCCGCGTCGCGGAAAACATATTCTTGGTCGTACTGATGGTGAGTTGACGCTGATCTTATATTCAGTAGTTCTTCTCGACTGTATGTAATGAAACCTAAGATGACCTGGGGTACTAATGTAAGAAATAACACGTAAAAAAACAAAAAACTGCATAGTTTCCTAGGAACGCGAAACGAGGCGGCCTTCTCTGTCGGTTCACCATGTTTCAGTTAGTTTTCTTCTGTTTCAGTCCATTTTCTTCGGTCTGACTAGTGAATTTAACATTGTGTTCTGTTTGGTGACTAGTGAATTTCACCTTGTGTTCTGTTTGGTGACTAGTGAATTTCACCTTGTGTTCTGTTTGGTGACTAGTGAATTTAACATTGTGTTCTGTTTGGTGACTAGGGAATTTAACATTGTGTTCTGTTTGGTGACTAGTGAATTTAACATTGTGTTCTGTTCGGTGACTAGGGAATTTAACATTGTGTTCTGTTTGGTGACTAGTGAATTTAACATTGTGTTCTGTTAGGTGACTAGTGAATTTAACATTGTGTTCTGTTTGGTGACTAGTGAATTTAACATTGTGTTCTGTTCGGTGACTAGTGAATTTAACATTGTGTTCTGTTTGGTGACTAGTGAATTTAACATTGTGTTCTGTTTGGTGACTAGTGAATTTAACATTGTGTTCTGTTTGGTGACTAGTGAATTTAACATTGTGTTCTGTTTGGTGACTAGTGAATTTAACATTGTGTTCTGTTTGGTGACTAGTGAATTTAACATTGTGTTCTGTTTGGTGACTAGTGAATTTAACATTGTGTTCTGTTTGGTGACTAGTGAATTTAACATTGTGTATGTGTGTTTGTATTAGAGGTCGACCGATTCTGATTTTCAACGCCGATACCGATACTAATTATTGGAGGACCAAAAAAAGCCGATACTGATTAAATCGGTCGATTTTATGTATATATATTTTTGTAATAATGACAATTAAAACAATACTGAATGAACAATGAATACTTTTATTTTAACTTAATATAATACAAAAATAACATCTATTTAGTCTCAAATAAATAATTAAATATGTTCAATTTGATTTAAATTATGCAAAAACACAGTGTTGGAGAAGAAAGTAAAAGTGCAATATGTGCCATGTAAGAAAGCCAACGTTTAAGTTCCTTGCTCAGAACATGAGAACATATGAAAGCCGGTGGTTCAATATTCCCAGTTCTTCAATGTTCCCAGTTCTTCAATGATCCCAGTTCTTCAATATTCCCAGTTCTTCAATGTTCCCAGTTCTTCAATGTTCCCAGTTCTTCAATGTTCCCAGTTCTTCAATGTTCCCAGTTAAGCAGTTTTAGGTTATAGTTATTATAGGAATTATGATGAGTCAACTATTTCTCTCTATACAATTTGTATTTCAAAAACCTTTAACTATTGGATGTTATTATAGGCACTTTAGTATTGCCAGCCTAATCTCTGGAGGCTTGAAGTCATAAACAGCGCTGTGCTTCAAGCATTGCGAAGAGCTGCTGGCAAACGCAGGAAAGTGCTGTTTGAATGAATGCTTACGAGCCTGTTGCTGCCTACCATCGCTCAGTCAGACTGCTCTATCAAATATCAAATCATAGACTTAAATATAATAAACACAGAAATACGAGCCTATGGTCATTAAAATGGTCAAATCCGTAAACTATCAATTCGAAAGCAAAATGTTTCTTCTTTTAGTGAACATGAAACTTGAAATCGGCCCTAATTATTCGGCCATGCCGACTAATCGGTCGACCTCTTGTGTAACGGATGTGAAATGGCTAGCTAGTTAGCGGTGGTGCCCGCTAATAGCGTTTCAATCTGGTGACGTCACTCGCTCTGAGACCTTGAAGTAGTGGTTCCCCTTGCTCTGCAAGGGCCGCGGCTTTTGTGAAGCGATGGGTAACGATGCTTCGTTGGTGACTGTTGTTGATGTGTGCAGAGGGTCCCTGGTTCGCGCCCGAGGGGACAGACTGTTATCTGGGTTTGTGTATCTGTCACTAGATACGTTCGTGACCAATACGTGTGTCGTGTGTTCCGGAACCCTGTGTCATCACTCCAGGCTGGAGCCAAAGATCAGAAAAACACGGTGTTGAGTTACCGTGGAAACAGCGGAACGTCATTCAGCAACACATTCTACTTAATGTCTTAAAGTTCTTCTTACAAACACCACTTTACTGCTGAACTCAAGTCAAATCATAAACCATAAATGTTTAGCAAATATAAAAAGCAGTTGAATGCACCCTGGGCTGTAAAGATCTGTGTTGTACACTAGTAAATATCTGTGTTGTACACTAGTAAAGATCTGTGTTGTACACTAGTAAAGATCTGTGTTGTACACTAGTAAAGATCTGTGTTGTACACTAGTAAAGATCTGTGTTGTACACTAGTAAAGATCTGTGTTGTACACTAGTAAAGATCTGTGTTGTACACTAGTAAAGATCTGTGTTGTACACTAGTAAAGATCTGTGTTGTACACTAGTAAAGATCTGTGTTGTACTCTAGTAAAGAACAATGTTTCACCAGACATCTCAGTAACTCTTTTCTGTAGACAAAACATCTGTTCAAATGTGATGAATCGTTTCAGAGCCGTATTCACTGCCCATGTCGAGGTCACGTGACAGAACGACAATAATAACCACGACAGGTATTACCTCGACAAAGCTCATTGGGATGGTGCACATCTTGGTGAGTTCGTAGACCACCTCAAACCCTCAATCCCGCCCTCTAACCTGTTACCCTCTAACCTGACCCATCACCCCCTGACCTTTAACCCCTGACCCCGATAGTTACCTTGACGAAGCTCATGCGTATAGTACACATCTTGGTGAGTTCGTAGACCACCTCGAAGCCGTGGTTGACGGACTGAGAGAGGAGCTCGGCGAACAGCTGGTTGTTGAAGATCTTTAGACTACAGCCGCTGGGGATCTTACACACGGTGGTGGCATGGAAACCATGCTGATAGTTACAGTTACGACTCTGGACGAAGATACTGCTGTCACTCAGACACTCGGCATACACCTCACCACCCACGTAGTAGAGATGGACACCTGGAGGGGGAGGGAGGGAGGGAGAGGGGGAGAGAGAGAGAGAGGAGAGTTAGGAGTCTGGACGAAGATATTGCTGTCACTCAAACACTCAGCACACACCTCACCACCCACGTAGTGGAGATGGACACCTGGAGGGAGGGGGAGAGAGAGAGAGAGAGAGAGAGAGAGAGACAGAGAGACAGCGAGACAGCGAGACAGACAGAGAGAGAGAGGTAGTGAGAGGGGCTGAGGGTGGGAGAAATGAAGAGGAGGGAGGAAGGGGGATGGAGAGAGAAAAGGGTTAACATTCTTGACATCATTGCTACCTGCTACTGTGTCCAAACGCCTGAAGGTACCACGTTCATCTGTACAAACAATAGTACGCAAGTATAAACACCATGGGACCACGCAGCCGTCATATCGCTCAGGAAGGAGACGCGTTGTCTCTCCTAGAGATGAATGTACTTTGGTTCAAAAAGTGCAAATCAATCCCAGAACAACAGCAAAGGACCTTGTGAAGATGATGGAGGAAACAGGTACAAAAGTATCTATATCCACAGTAAAATGAGTCCTATATCGACATAACCTGAAAGGCCGCTCAGCAAGGAAGAAGCCACTGCTCCAAAACCGCCATAAAAAAGCCAGACTACGGTTTGCAACTACACATGGGAACAAAGATCTGACTTTTTGGAGAAATGTCCTCTGGTCTGATTAAACAAAAATAGAACTGTTTGGCCATAATGACCATCGTTATGTTTGTAGGAAAAAGGGGGAGGCTTGCAAGCCAAAGAACACCATCCCAACCGTGAAGCACGGGGGTGGCAGCATCATGCTGTGGGGGTGCTATGCTGCAGGAGGGACTGGTGTACTTCACAAAATAGATGGCTTCATTAGGAAGGATAATTATTTAGATATATTGAAGCAACATTTCAAGACATCAGTCAGGAAGTTAAAGCTTGGTTGAAAATGGGTCTTCCAAATGGACAATGACTCAAGCATACTTCCAAAGTTGTGGCAAAATGGCTTAAGGACAACAAAGTCAAGGTATTGGAGTGGCCATCACAAAGCCCTGACCTCAATCCTATGGAAAATTTGTGGGCAGAACTGAAAAAGCGTGTGCGAGCAAGGAGGCCTACAAACCTGACTCAGTTAGACCAGCTCTGTCAGAAGGAATGGACCAAAATTCACCCAACTTATTGTGGGAAGCTTGTGGAAGGCTACCAGAAACATTTGACCCAAGATAAACAATCTAAAGGCAATGCTACCAAATACTAATTGAGTGTATGTAAACTTCTGACCCACTGGGAATGTGATGAAAGAAATAAAAGCTGAAATAAATCAATCTCCACTATTATTCTGACATTTCACATTCTTAAAATAAAGTGATGATCCTAACTGACCCTAAGACAGGGAGTTTTTACTAGGACTAAATGTCAGGAATTGTGAAAAACTGAGTTTACATGTATTTGGCTAAGGTGTATGTAAATGTCCGACTTCAACTGTATGTTCGTGTGTGTTTGTGTGTGTGTGTGAGAAGAGCGAAGGGAGGGGGGGGCAACAGTGGCGTGTGGGGGCCCAAAACACACATTTTAACGGGAATCCATGGCAACACCATGAGAAAAAACAACACAGGTACACTCTTAGAAAGAAAAGGTTCTAGGTAGAACCATACGGGGTCGATCAGTAGAACCATACCGGGGTCGATCACTAGAACCATACAGGGTTGGTCAGTAGAACCATACGGGGTTGGTCAGTAGAACCATACATGGTTGGTCAGTAGAACCGTACGGGGTTGGTCAGTAGAACCATACGGGGTTGGTCAGTAGAACCATACCGGGGTAGATCAGTAGAACCATACGGGGTCGGTCAGTAGAACCATACGGGGTTGGTCAGTAGAACCATACCGGGGTAGATCAGTAGAACCGTACGGGGTCGATCACTAGAACCATACCGGGGTCGATCAGTAGAACCATACCGGGGTCGATCACTAGAACCATACGGGGTCGATCAGTAGAACCGTACGGGGTCGGTCAGTAGAACCGTACAGGGTTCTTCGGTTTGTCCCCATAGGGGAACCATTTTTGGTGCAGAGAGTTCTACCTGGAACCCCGTATAAATGGTTCTCCCTGGAACCTTGTATAAATGGTTCTCCTTGGAACCCTGTAAAAATGGTTCTACCTGGAACCCTTTTATTGTCTATAAGTTCGAGCCTTTTAGCCTTTAAAATAAAACAGTTTATGACGATACATTACATACCATACATTGCACTCTAACCACTAGGCTACCTGCCACCCCAGGTTACTACATTACATACCATACATTGCACTCTAACCACTAGGCTACCTGCCACCCCAGGTTACTACATTACATACCATACATTGCACTCTAACCACTAGGCTACCTGCCACCCCAGGTTACTACATGACATACCATACATTGCACTCTAACCACTAGGCTACCTGCCACCCCAGGTTACTACATTACATACCATACATTGCACTCTAACCACTAGGCTACCTGCCAACCCAGGTTACTACATTACATACCATACATTGCACTCTAACCACTAGGCTACCTGCCACCCCAGGTTACTACATTACATACCATACATTGCACTCTAACCACTACGCTACCTGCCACCCCAGGTTACTACATTACATACCATACATTGCACTCTAACCACTAGGCTACCTGCCACCCCAGGTTACTACATTACATACCATACATTGCACTCTAACCACTAGGCTACCTGCCACCCCAGGTTACTACATGACATACCATACATTGCACTCTAACCACTAGGCTACCTGCCACCCCAGGTTACTACATGACATACCATACATTGCACTCTAACCACTAGGCTACCTGCCACCCCAGGTTACTACATTACATACCATACATTGCACTCTAACCACTAGGCTACCTGCCACCCCAGGTTACTACATGACATACCATACATTGCACTCTAACCACTAGGCTACCTGCCACCCCAGGTTACTACATGACATACCATACATTGCACTGTAACCACTAGGCTACCTGCCACCCCAGGTTACTACATTACATACCATACATTGCACTCTAACCACTAGGCTACCTGCCACCCCAGGTTACTACATTACATACCATACCAATCAAAAGTTATTTATTTTCTACATTGTAGAATAATAGTGAAGACAACAAAACAATGAAATAACACATTTGGAA
Source organism: Oncorhynchus nerka (assembly GCF_034236695.1). Classification (NCBI taxonomy): domain Eukaryota; kingdom Metazoa; phylum Chordata; class Actinopteri; order Salmoniformes; family Salmonidae; genus Oncorhynchus; species Oncorhynchus nerka. The sequence continues at coordinate 99,906,737 of NC_088405.1, forward strand.
TCATGTAGTAACCGAAAAAGTGTTGAAATTCTTCAAAGTAGCCACCCTTTGCCTTGATGACAGCCTTCCACACTCGTGACCTATACTACACTACACCTTGACCAGGGAAATGGCCCCCTATTCTCTATACAGTACACTACTATTGACCAGGGAAATGGCCCCCTATTCTCTATACAGTACACTACTATTGACCAGGGAAATGGCCCCCTATTCTCTATACAGTACACTACTATTGACCAGGGAAATGGCCCCTATTCCCTATATAGTACACTACTATTGACCAGGGAAATGGCCCCCTATTCCCTATACAGTACACTACTACCGACCAGGGAAATAGCCCCCTATTCCCTATATAGTACACTACTATTGACCAGGGAAATGGCCCCCTATTCTCTATACAGTACACTACTATTGACCAGGGAAATGCCCCCTATTCCCTATATAGTACACCACTATTGACCAGGGAAATGGCCCCCTATTCCCTATATAGTACACTACTATTGACCAGGGAAATGGCCCCCTATTCCCTATACAGTACACTACTATTGACCAGGGAAATGGCCCCCTATTCCCTATATAGTACACTACTATTGACCAGGGAAATGGCCCCCTATTCCCTATACAGTACACTACTATTGACCAGGGAAATGGCCCCCTATTCCTTATACAGTACACTACTATTGACCAGGGAAATGGCCCCCTATTCCCTATATAGTACACTACTATTGACCAGGGAAATGGCCCCTATTCCCTATATAGTACACTACTATTGACCAGGGAAATGGCCCCCTATTCCCTATACAGTACACTACTATTGACCAGGGAAATGGCCCCCTATTCCCTATATAGTACACTACTATTGACCAGGGAAATGGCCCCCTATTCCCTATACAGTACACTACTATTGACCAGGGAAATGGCCCCCTATTCCCTATATAGTACACTACTATTGACCAGGGAAATGGCCCCTATTCCCTATATAGTACACTACTATTGACCAGGGAAATGGCCCCCTATTCCCTATACAGTACACTACTATTGACCAGGGAAATGGCCCCCTATTCCCTATATAGTACACTACTATTGACCAGGAAATGGCCCCTATTCCCTATATAGTACACTACTATTGACCAGGGAAATGGCCCCTATTCCTATACAGTACACTACTATTGACCAGGGAAATGGCCCCTATTCCCTATATAGTACACTACTATTGACCAGGGAAATGGCCCCCTATTCCCTATACAGTACACTACTATTGACCAGGGAAATGGCCCCCTATTCCCTATATAGTACACTACTATTGACCAGGGAAATGGCCCCCTATTCCGTATATAGTACACTACTATTGACCAGGGAAATGGCCCCCTATTCCCTATACAGTACACTACTATTGACCAGGGAAATGGCCCCCTATTCCCTATATAGTACACTACTATTGACCAGGGAAATGGCCCCCTATTCCCTATATAGTACACTACTACTGACCAGGGAAATGGCCCCCTATTCCCTATATAGTACACTACTACTGACCAGGGAAATGGCCCCCTATTCCCTATATAGTACACTACTACTGACCAGGGAAATGGCCCCCTATTCCCTATATAGTACACTACTATTGACCAGGGAAATGGCCCCCTATTCCCTATATAGTACACTACTATTGACCAGGGAAATGGTCCCCTATTCCCTATATAGTACACTACTATTGACCAGGGAAATGGTCCCCTATTCCCTATATAGTACACTACTATTGACCAGGGAAATGGTCCCCTATTCCCTATATAGTACACTACTACCGACCAGGGCCCAGTGTAGGAAGCACAGCAGAAGTCTAGTCATTTCCTTTCTGAAGATGACAACGGCAATTATTTAAATGCAATGACTGATGGCTAGTTGTTTACACTGAGGAAACCAACACATATTTTACATTTAGTTCATTAATGAACACTTTATTCAAAAGTGTGTGTGTGTTCTCACCTTTTCCTATGTGCCTGCGTGTGTGTTCGATGGTTGAGTTACGGTTGACGTTAGACAGCAGGCCGAGACAGAAGCGGTTGTTGTTGTTGGAGGGGTCGGTGAAGCCGTCCACCAGGACGCTACGGGACGAGGCGTGGAACGTCTCTCTGACACGGTTGTTCAGCTCGTAGTACGCCACTGAACACCAGTACTCTGGCTCCTCATAACACACAGGCCGCAGGTCTACACAGAGAGGACGGAGGGGGTTAGAGTGTGTGTGTGCGTGTGTGTGTGTGTGTGTGTGTGTGTGTGTGTGTGTGTGTGTGTGTTACACTCTGTGTGTGTGTGTGTGTTACACTCTCTGTGTGTGTGTGTGTGTGTTACACTCTGTGTGTGTGTGTGTGTGTGTGTGTGTGTGTGTGTGTGTGTGTGTGTGTGTTACACTGTGTGTGTGTGTGTGTTACCTCTGTGTGGAGCTGAGAAGGTGAGCTTGTGTGTATTAGAGGGGTCTCCGGGTTTGACGTCCTCTGTTGGGGCCGTCTCCATCATGTTATAGGGGGGAGGGGGTCTCTGCTGGGGGAGGACAGGAGGGTGAAGGGGGAAAAGCGGGGTTGAGGGAGGTTGAATGGGGAGGAGAGGGGAGAGGAGGGCGAAGGGGGAAGGGGGAAGGGAGGGCGAAGGGGGAAGGGGGAAGGGAGGGGAGGAGAAAGGAAGAGAGGAATTACAGCACATCCAAAAGATGCAACTGGATTAAAGTCATAAAAAAAAAAAATATTGCAATGAAAAGACAATAACAGCTTTTTGATCCTTATTGAGGTGGTACAGTAGTAGGAGGAGTTCTAGCTAGCAGTAGTAGGAGGAGTTCTAGCTAGTAGTAGTAGGAGGAGTTATAGCTAGTAGTAGCAGGAGGAGTTATAGCTAGCAGTAGCAGGAGGAGTTATAGCTAGCAGTAGTAGGAGGAGTTATAGCTAGTAGTAGCAGGAGGAGTTATAGCTAGCAGTAGCAGGAGGAGTTATAGCTAGCAGTAGTAGGAGGAGTTATAGCTAGCAGTAGTAGGAGGAGTTATAGCTAGCAGTGGTAGGAGGAGGTGTTATAGCTAGCAGCAGCAGGAGGAGGAGTTATAGCTAGCAGTAGTAGGAGGAGTTATAGCTAGCAGCAGTAGGAGGAGGAGTTACAGCTAGCAGCAGCAGTAGTAGGAGGAGTTATAGCTAGCAGTAGTAGTAGGAGGAGTTATAGCAAGCAGTAGCAGAAGGAGTTATGGCTAGCAGTAGTAGGATGAGTTATAGCTAGCAGCAGTAGGAGGAGTTATAGCTAGCAGTAGTAGGAGGAGTTATAGCTAGCAGTAGTAGGAGGAGTTATAGCTAGCAGTGGTAGGAGGAGGAGTTATAGCTAGCAGTAGTAGGAGGAGTTATAGCTAGCAGTAGCAGGAGGAGTTATAGCTAGCAGTAGTAGGAGGAGTTATAGCTAGCAGTAGTAGGAGGAGTTATAGCAAGCAGTAGTAGGAGGAGGTGTTATAGCTAGCAGCAGTAGCAGGAGGAGTTATAGCTAGCAGTAGTAGGAGGAGTTATAGCTAGCAGTAGTAGGAGGAGTTATAGCTAGCAGTAGTAGGCGGAGGAGTTATAGCTAGCAGTAGTAGGCGGAGGAGTTATAGCTAGCAGTAGTAGGAGGAGGAGTTATAGCTAGCAGTAGTAGGAGGAGGAGTTATAGCTAGCAGTAGTAAGAGGAGGAGTTATAGCTAGCAGCAGTAGGAGGAGGAGTTATAGCTAGCAGTAGTAGGAGGAGTTATAGCAAGCAGTAGCAGGAGGAGTTATAGCTAGCAGCAGTAGGAGGAGGAGTTATAGCTAGCAGTAGTAGGAGGAGGAGTTATAGCTAGCAGTAGTAGGAGGAGGAGTTATAGCTAGCAGTAGTAGGCGGAGGAGTTATAGCTAGCAGCAGTAGGAGGAGGAGTTATAGCTAGCAGTAGTAGGAGGAGTTATAGCAAGCAGTAGCAGGAGGAGTTATAGCTAGCAGCAGTAGGAGGAGGAGTTATAGCTAGCAGTAGTAGGAGGAGGAGTTATAGCAAGCAGTAGCAGGAGGAGGAGTTATAGCTGAGCAGTATTAGGAGGAGGAGTTATAGCTAGCAGTAGTAGTTGTAGGAGTTTAAGCTAGCAGCAGCAGTAGGAGGAGTTTAAGCTAGCAGCAGTAGTAGGAGGAGTTATAGCTAGCAGTAGTGGGAGGAATTACAGCACATCCAAAAGATGCAAATGGATTAAAGTCATAAAAAAAAATAATATTGCAATGAAAAGACAATAACAGCTTTTTGATCCTTATTGAGGTGGTACAGTAGTAGGAGGAGTTCTAGCTAGCAGTAGTAGGAGGAGGAGTTATAGCTAGCAGTAGTAGGAGGAGGAGTTATAGCAAGCAGTAGTAAGAGGAGGAGTTATAGCTAGCAGCAGTAGGAGGAGGAGTTATAGCTAGCAGCAGTAGGAGGAGGAGTTATAGCTAGCAGCAGTAGGAGGAGGAGTTATAGCTAGCAGCAGTAGGAGGAGGAGTTATAGCTGAGCAGTAGTAGGAGGAGGAGTTAAAGCAAGCAGTAGCAGGAGGAGGAGTTATAGCTGAGCAGTATTAGGAGGAGGAGTTATAGCTAGCAGTAGTAGTTGTAGGAGTTTAAGCTAGCAGCAGCAGTAGGAGGAGTTTAAGCTAGCAGCAGTAGTAGGAGGAGTTATAGCTAGCAGTAGTGGGAGGAATTACAGCACATCCAAAAGATGCAAATGGATTAAAGTCATAAAAAAAAAATATATTGCAATGAAAAGACAATAACAGCTTTTTGATCCTTATTGAGGTGGTACAGTAGTAGGAGGAGTTCTAGCTAGCAGTAGTAGGAGGAGTTCTAGCTAGTAGTAGTAGGAGGAGTTATAGCTAGTAGTAGTAGGAGGAGTTATAGCTAGCAGTAGCAGGAGGAGTTATAGCTAGCAGTAGCAGGAGGAGTTATAGCTAGCAGTAGTAGGAGGAGTTATAGCTAGCAGTAGTAGGAGGAGTTATAGCTAGCAGTGGTAGGAGGAGGTGTTATAGCTAGCAGCAGCAGGAGGAGGAGTTATAGCTAGCAGTAGTAGGAGGAGTTATAGCTAGCAGTAGTAGTAGGAGGAGTTATAGCAAGCAGTAGCAGAAGGAGTTATGGCTAGCAGTAGTAGGATGAGTTATAGCTAGCAGCAGTAGGAGGAGTTATAGCTAGCAGTAGTAGGAGGAGTTATAGCTAGCAGTAGTAGGAGGAGTTATAGCTAGCAGTGGTAGGAGGAGGAGTTATAGCTAGCAGTAGTAGGAGGAGTTATAGCTAGCAGTAGCAGGAGGAGTTATAGCTAGCAGTAGTAGGAGGAGTTATAGCTAGCAGTAGTAGGAGGAGTTATAGCAAGCAGTAGTAGGAGGAGGTGTTATAGCTAGCAGCAGTAGCAGGAGGAGTTATAGCTAGCAGTAGTAGGAGGAGTTATAGCTAGCAGTAGTAGGAGGAGTTATAGCTAGCAGTAGTAGGAGGAGGAGTTATAGCTAGCAGTAGTAGGAGGAGGAGTTATAGCTAGCAGTAGTAGGAGGAGGAGTTATAGCTAGCAGCAGTAGGAGGAGGAGTTATAGCTAGCAGTAGTAAGAGGAGGAGTTATAGCTATCAGCAGTAGGAGGAGGAGTTATAGCTAGCAGCAGTAGGAGGAGGAGTTATAGCTAGCAGTAGCAGGAGGAGGAGTTATAGCTGAGCAGTATTAGGAGGAGGAGTTATAGCAAGCAGTAGCAGGAGGAGGAGTTATAGCTGAGCAGTATTAGGAGGAGGAGTTATAGCTAGCAGTAGTAGTTGTAGGAGTTTAAGCTAGCAGCAGCAGTAGGAGGAGTTTAAGCTAGCAGCAGTAGTAGGAGGAGTTATAGCTAGCAGTAGTGGGAGGAATTACAGCACATCCAGAAGATGCAAATGGATTAAAGTCATAAAAAAAAAAAATATTGCAATGAAAAGACAA